>NC_085141.1:147485427-147490427 GCF_024139115.2 Armigeres subalbatus
CCTGCATGCCGCAAGGTATGTATAGATAACCATGGGATCGCGAAGGCGACTACACCAACAGGATTCGACAGCAGCCGCAAGGGGACCCAACAAACATGAGTTTCCCATTAAAAATTTCAAAACGACGAAGGAAGGAGGTGAGGCGAATGGCGACAAGGAGAACCCTTTCGCCAGGCGCAGTGGCCTTGATCGGTCACCCCAAAGATCGCCGGGGAGGCGATGGCGGAGCACGTGGTGGGTCGGAAGAGGTGCCGGTGGATGTTAAGATGGACGGCCCCACTCTGACCAAAGTCATTAACTCGGTGATGACTAACCACGGTGAGGATGGAGTCCAGACGATGGAGGTGATTACGGACGTTTCGGACGTAATCATGTCCTTCCTGGACAACCGAGTGAATTATAGTAAGGACTTAAAACAGGCCGTACTAACCCTCTGCGCTCTAGTCGTGGAGGCGAAGTCGGAGTGGAAGTCCTTGCTGGAAGCCAGTAAGGAGGCGGAGCACAAGATCCGTCTTCTTACTGAAGAAAAGGAATTGGCGGTTAGCCAAGCCAAGAAGGTTCGAAGGAGGCCGAATCGAAGATTCGGCTCCTTGCAGAAGGGAAGCAGCTGGCGGAGAGCCAGACTGCAGAACTTAAACGGCGTATGGCTAACAGCGGAGCAACTCCTAAGCTTAGTAGGGTCACGCAGGAGGCGGACCTGAAAGTAGCTAATAAAGCCTCGGCACGGACCGCAGAAAAGGTCCGAGTGGAGACCGAGAGGAAAATGGTACCTCCACCTAGGAAGATACCAGAGGACCGCCGGGAGGAAGATCTACCATGGACAAAGGTAGTGAATCCTAAAAGGAGAAAAGAAGCCGCCAGCAGGTCGCAAGGAGTGCGACCAAGGGAAAGGATCCAGCCACCGCCAAGAAGGGTAGAGCCCGTGAGGAAAAGGGTGCACCTTCTAGTGGGAGTGGCAAGCGGAAGGATAGAGGTGAAGCGATCATTGTCAAGGCTGACGATAAAAGCTACGCCGAAGTCCTAAAGACTATGAGAGGCACTGAGAAGCTCTCTAGTCTAGGAGGGGATGTCAACTGCATCCGAAGAACGCGCAAAGGCGAGATGATTCTCGTCTTGAAGCGGGATGCTACTCGGAAGAGTTCCGAGTATAAAAAGTTGACGGAAGAGGTTCTGGGTGACAGGGTCCAGGTTAGAGCCCTGTGCCCAGTCCTGAACATCCAGTGTAAGGGCATGGATGAAATAACCGAAGCCGGAGACCTGGTAGACGCACTGAAGGATCAGTGTAATGTCGAGATCAAGAAATCCGCGATTCGGTTACGCAAAGGCTTTGCAGGAATGCAGGTTGCCTCATTCCAAGTACCTATGGCTGAGGCCAAGAAGGTGCTGGATAAGGTAAAACTGAAGGTGGGTTGGTCGGTGTGCTCGCTGAGCACAAGCCAACCCAATCAGGCCTGCTACAGGTGCCTTGGCCACGGTCATAAGTCCTATGACTGTAAGGGACCTGACCGTAGTAAGCTGTGCCGTAGGTGCGGAGCCGAAAACCACCAGGCTCGCACCTGCCAGGCTGCACCGAGATGCCTGATCTGTCCTACGGGGGCAGACAACAGGCATCTCACTGGTGCGCAGGCCTGTCCGGCCTCTAGAAGGGTCCAGACATGCAAGTAACACAGCTAAACTTGAACCACTGCGAGGCGGCCCAGCTGCTGCTACAACAGTCGGTTATCGAGTGTAAAGCTGATGTTGCCTTGCTGTCCGACCCATACCGCATCCCTGCTGGAAACGGCAGCTGGATTGCGGACAAGTCCGGTATGGTGGGAATCTGGACTTGTGGGCGCTACCCCATCCAGAAGATAATATCTTCGCCTAACGATGAGGGTTTCGTCATAGCAAAGGTAAACGGTGTTTACTTTTGTAGCTGCTACTGTCCTCCTAGATGGAGTATAGAGCAGTACACTAGGGTAGTTGATACTCTTGCGGCGAAGCTAACTGGCCTTAAACCAGTAGTTGTAGCAGGTGACTTCAATGCGTGGGCAGTGGACTGGGGTTCCCGGTTTACTAACGCTAGAGGTCATATCCTGTTAGAGTCACTAGCGGTATTGAACGTAGTTCTGCTGAACGAAGGTCAAGTGCCAACGTTCAGAGGACCGAGCGGTGATTCATGTATCGATGTCACCTTCTGCAGCGCAGGATGGACTGAAGAACCGAGATGGATGGTCCACGAGGGTCATACTTCTAGCGACCATCAGGAAGTACGTTTTATGGTCGAGTATACCCGGAGAACTACGACGAGAAGAGGTGGTGCAACGGATCCCGGATGGCGCACGTCACAGTTCAATCAAGAGCTGTTGGTGGAGGCACTGCGCTGGGAGAGTAGGACTACAGGACTAAGCGGTAACGACCTGACGGAAGTACTTACACGTGCTTGCGACGTGGCGATGCCAAGGAAGACCCAGCCCCAGGAAATCGACAACCAGTGTACTGGTGGTCTGACACGATTGCAGATCTTCGTAGAACCTGTCTTAAAGCTAAAAGAAGGTTGCGACGTGCTAGAACAGACGCTGAGCGACTCGATAGACGAGGGGTATTCCAGACAGCGAGCAGAGCCCTGAACTACGAGATTAAATGTAGCAAGCGAGCCTGCTTCGAACAGCTGTGCAGGATGGCGAATGACACCCCGTGGGGCGATGCATACAGGATAGTGATGTCTAGGACCAAGAGCACACCTCCTGAAAGATCCCCAGAGCTGTTAGCCAGTATAGTAGAGGGACTGTTTCCGACACATGAACCATCGGACTGGCCCGCTACACCGTACGAGTCAGTCGACGTGGTACCGCTAGTGACTAACGAGGAGCTTATCGTAGCCGCAAGAAAACTTAAGCTCAATAAGGCGCCAGGCCCGGATGGTATTCCAAACCTGGCCCTTAAACACGCCATTCTTGCCAATCCAGATATGTTCAGGAGCTGCCTCCAGAGATGCATGGACGAAGGAAACTTCCCAGATCGATGGAAACGGCAGAAATTGGTGCTATTACCGAAGCCTGGCAAACAGCCGGGGGATCCTTCGGCATACAGACCAATTTGCCTACTCGACACAGCTGGAAAGCTGCTAGAGAGGGTCATTCTGAATAGATTGTCGGCCTATACAGAGTGTGCTGGTGGCTTATCTAGCAACCAGTATGGCTTCCGTAAGGGCCGTTCTACCATCGAAGCAATTCGAGCGGTAACGGATACGGCCAAGATAGCGAGAGGTCTAAACAGAAGAGGTATTAGGTACTGCGCGTTGATTACACTCGATGTAAAAACGCGTTCAACAATGCTAGCTGGGCAGCAATTGCTGACTCCCTGCACCGATTGAGAGTTCCGGATTACCTGTGCAGGATACTGAAAAGCTATTTTCAGAATAGGTGCTGTTATACAACACTGATGCCGGTCAAAAGTCGATCGTAGTGTCTGCGGGTGTTCCACAGGTATCGATCCTCGGACCGGTTCTGTGGAATATTATGTACGACGGAGTATTGCGCTTAAGTCTCCCGGCCGGAGTAAAGATAGAAGGCTTCGCGGATGACGTAATGCTAGAAGTAGCCGGTGACACTCTCGACGAAGTCGAACTGAAGGCTTCATACGCGATTGGCAGAGGGGAGGAATGGCTCAACTCGAGACGGTTATCCCTTGCACACCAAAAAGACGGAAGTCGTGGTAGTGCATAACCGTCATGGGTTGCAACAGGCTAGGATAAGAGTAGGGACCTGCACAGTTAACTCCGTGAGGTCTCTCAAGCATCTGGGCGTGATGATCGATGATAAGCTCAATTTTACGAGCCACGTCGATTATGCATGTCAGCGGGCTTCATTGGCGATAAAATCTTTATCACGAATGATGTCCAACAGATCGGCGGTGCATAGTCAAGTGCGTAGGCTGATAGCTGGCGTAGCATTGTCTATCATCCGTTATGGCGTGCCGGCATGGGCCGTAGCACTAAAAGCCGAGTACAATGTAAAGAAATTGATCAGAGTACACCGGCTGATGTGCTTACGTGTCGCGAGCGCATATCGCACCATATCATATGAGGCGGTGTGCGTTATAGCTGGAATGATGCCGATTGACACACTCCTAGAGGAGGATGTGGAGTGCTACAACGAAAGGGACTCGGTGCAAGTGCGACGTGTCAAGAGAGCAGCTTCGTTGCTCAAATGGCAAAGAGCATGGGACACCGTAGTCAAAGGTCGTTGGACCCACAGACTGATTCCAGATGTGTCCAACTGGGTTGATAGGAAGCATGGTCAAGTCAACTTCCACCTAACACAGGTGTTGTCTGAACATGGCTGCTTTAAGAAATTCCTACACAGGTTTGGCTTCGCAGATTCTGCGGAGTGTCCTGAATGTGTAGGTGAGGTAGAATCGGCAGAGCATGTGATGTTCGCATGCCCGCGATTCGAGGTAGAACGCAATACCATGCTGCTTATTAGTGGTATGGATACAACCCCGGACAACCTCGTCGAGAGGATGTGCCGGGAAGAAGCTATATGGAATGCGGTGAACACAGCATCTCAACAGATCATGTCGAAACTGCAGCGGTGGTGGCGTCTTGAACAAAACCAACGAGTGCAGTAAGGGCACCTGTGATGCAGTGAACACCTTGCTCACCCCGACAACCAACATGTCGCGGGTGGGCTGCGGGGACCTCAGTATGTAGATATAGAGGTCATTGCGGTTCACGCGCGGTGGTTGTTGTCGGGGTGCTCGTCTCCAACGTGAGATTATGATACGGACCGTTAGGTTACTATCATAGCTTGCGATCGACGGGTGGTGAGGTAGCCACCCTTGAAGTCGATGTTGTGTGTATTGACGTCAAGTGCGTTAGCATAGGCGTGAGCGTTCTCAATAGTCCTCCCCTGATGTATTGCTTAATTGCGGGCCGGGGGTACGGACTGGCGAAAGGGTTTTGGTTTTAGTGGGTCGGGTAAGAGTTACATGACATACCCATCCCCACACTACCTGAG
>NC_085141.1:147505427-147510427 GCF_024139115.2 Armigeres subalbatus
CTAGTCGACCGACCTAGTAGACCGTTAGACATCTTTGCCCTATCGTGACACTACCGCCAGTTCCGGAATGGATCCCATACACTTGCAGTTGGCTGACTGACTGACTGGACTGACTGACTGACTGGACTGACTGGCTGGCTGACAGTTAGTACTAGAGTCCTGGGCTGGACTGGACTGGGCCGGAAAACGCAGTTAGGCGAAAAGGAGAAGTCCACACACCACGGTGCACGCGCACTCACAAGTGCGCACACACCATGGGGGACTTCTCCTAGTCGACCGCCTACCTAGGTAGTAGTGTGGTAGCAGAAGTAACGTTTTACCGTTTACAACCACGTTACACAACCACACAACAACACAACACAACCTCCAAGCAAGGGTAGTCTTTTTTTTTTTTTTTTCTTGAGCAAGGGTAAACGGAAATCTGCAACCAGACACCTGAGGAGGTACTCAGGTAGTGTGGGGATGGGTATGTCATGTAACTCTTACCCGACCCACTAAAACCAAAACCCTTTCGCCAGTCCGTACCCCCGGCCCGCAATTAAGCAATACATCAGGGGGGAACTATTGAGAACGCTCACGCCTATGCTAACGCACTTGACGTCAATACACACAACATCGACTTCAAGGGTGGCTACCTCACCACCCGTCGATCGCAAGCTATGATAGTAACCTAACGGTCCGTATCATAATCTCACGTTGGAGACGAGCACCCCGACAACAACCACCGCGCGTGAACCGCAATGACCTCTATATCTACATACTGAGGTCCCCGCAGCCCACCCGCGACATGTTGGTTGTCGGGGTGAGCAAGGTGTTCACTGCATCACAGGTGCCCTTACTGCACTCGTTGGTTTTGTTCAAGACGCCACCACCGCTGCAGTTTCGACATGATCTGTTGAGATGCTGTGTTCACCGCATTCCATATAGCTTCTTCCCGGCACATCCTCTCGACGAGGTTGTCCGGGGTTGTATCCATACCACTAATAAGCAGCATGGTATTGCGTTCTACCTCGAATCGCGGGCATGCGAACATCACATGCTCTGCCGATTCTACCTCACCTACACATTCAGGACACTCCGCAGAATCTGCGAAGCCAAACCTGTGTAGGAATTTCTTAAAGCAGCCATGTTCAGACAACACCTGTGTTAGGTGGAAGTTGACTTGACCATGCTTCCTATCAACCCAGTTGGACACATCTGGAATCAGTCTGTGGGTCCAACGACCTTTGACTGCGGTGTCCCATGCTCTTTGCCATTTGAGCAACGAAGCTGCTCTCTTGACACGTCGCACTTGCACCGAGTCCCTTTCGTTGTAGCACTCCACATCCTCCTCTAGGAGTGTGTCAATCGGCATCATTCCAGCTATAACGCACACCGCCTCATATGATATGGTGCGATATGCGCTCGCGACACGTAAGCACATCAGCCGGTGTACTCTGATCAATTTCTTTACATTGTACTCGGCTTTTAGTGCTACGGCCCATGCCGGCACGCCATAACGGATGATAGACAATGCTACGCCAGCTATCAGCCTACGCACTTGACTATGCACCGCCGATCTGTTGGACATCATTCGTGATAAAGATTTTATCGCCAATGAAGCCCGCTGACATGCATAATCGACGTGGCTCGTAAAATTGAGCTTATCATCGATCATCACGCCCAGATGCTTGAGAGACCTCACGGAGTTAACTGTGCAGGTCCCTACTCTTATCCTAGCCTGTTGCAACCCATGACGGTTATGCACTACCACGACTTCCGTCTTTTGGTGTGCAAGGGATAACCGTCTCGAGTTGAGCCATTCCTCCACTCTGCCAATCGCGTATGAAGCCTTCAGTTCGACTTCGTCGAGAGTGTCACCTGCTACTTCTAGCATTACGTCATCCGCGAAGCCTTCTATCTTTACTCCGGCCGGGAGACTTAAGCGCAATACTCCGTCGTACATAATATTCCACAGAACCGGTCCGAGGATCGATCCCTGTGGAACACCCGCGGACACTACGATCGACTTTTGACCGGCATCAGTGTTGTATAACAGCACCCTATTCTGAAAATAGCTTTCAGTATCCTGCACAGGTAATCCGGAACTCTCAATCGGTGCAGGGAGTCAGCAATTGCTGCCCAGCTAGCATTGTTGAACGCGTTTTTACATCGAGTGTAATCAACGCGCAGTACCTAATACCTCTTCTGTTTAGACCTCTCGCTATCTTGGCCGTATCCGTTACCGCTCGAATTGCTTCGATGGTAGAACGGCCCTTACGGAAGCCATACTGGTTGCTAGATAAGCCACCAGCACACTCTGTATAGGCCGACAATCTATTCAGAATGACCCTCTCTAGCAGCTTTCCAGCTGTGTCGAGTAGGCAATTGGTCTGTATGCCGAAGGATCCCCGGCTGTTTGCCAGGCTTCGGTAATAGCACCAATTTCTGCCGTTTCCATCGATCTGGGAAGTTTCCTTCGTCCATGCATCTCTGGAGGCAGCTCCTGAACATATCTGGATTGGCAAGAATGGCGTGTTTAAGGGCCAGGTTTGGAATACCATCCGGGCCTGGCGCCTTATTGAGCTTAAGTTTTCTTGCGGCTACGATAAGCTCCTCGTTAGTCACTAGCGGTACCACGTCGACTGACTCGTACGGTGTAGCGGGCCAGTCCGATGGTTCATGTGTCGGAAACAGTCCCTCTACTATACTGGCTAACAGCTCTGGGGATCTTTCAGGAGGTGTGCTCTTGGTCCTAGACATCACTATCCTGTATGCATCGCCCCACGGGGTGTCATTCGCCATCCTGCACAGCTGTTCGAAGCAGGCTCGCTTGCTACATTTAATCTCGTAGTTCAGGGCTCTGCTCGCTGTCCGGAATACCCCTCGTCTATCGAGTCGCTCAGCATCTGTTCTAGCACGTCGCAACCTTCTTTTAGCTTTAAGACAGGTTCTACGAAGATCTGCCGTGTCAGACCACCAGTACACTGGTTGTCGATTTCCTGGGGGCTGGGTCTTCCTTGGCATCGCCACGTCGCAAGCACGTGTAAGTACTTCCGTCAGGTCGTTACCGCTTAGTCCTGTAGTCCTACTCTCCCAGCGCAGTGCCTCCACCAACAGCTCTTGATTGAACTGTGACGTGCGCCATCCGGGATCCGTTGCACCACCTCTTCTCGTCGTAGTTCTCCGGGTATACTCGACCATAAAACGTACTTCCTGATGGTCGCTAGAAGTATGACCCTCGTGGACCATCCATCTCGGTTCTTCAGTCCATCCTGCGCTGCAGAAGGTGACATCGATACATGAATCACCGCTCGGTCCTCTGAACGTTGGCACTTGACCTTCGTTCAGCAGAACTACGTTCAATACCGCTAGTGACTCTAACAGGATATGACCTCTAGCGTTAGTAAACCGGGAACCCCAGTCCACTGCCCACGCATTGAAGTCACCTGCTACAACTACTGGTTTAAGGCCAGTTAGCTTCGCCGCAAGAGTATCAACTACCCTAGTGTACTGCTCTATACTCCATCTAGGAGGACAGTAGCAGCTACAAAAGTAAACACCGTTTACCTTTGCTATGACGAAACCCTCATCGTTAGGCGAAGATATTATCTTCTGGATGGGGTAGCGCCCACAAGTCCAGATTCCCACCATACCGGACTTGTCCGCAATCCAGCTGCCGTTTCCAGCAGGGATGCGGTATGGGTCGGACAGCAAGGCAACATCAGCTTTACACTCGATAACCGACTGTTGTAGCAGCAGCTGGGCCGCCTCGCAGTGGTTCAAGTTTAGCTGTGTTACTTGCATGTCTGGACCCTTCTAGAGGCCGGACAGGCCTGCGCACCGGTGAGATGCCTGTTGTCTGCCCCGTAGGACAGATCAGGCATCTCGGTGCAGCCTGGCAGGTGCGAGCCTGGTGGTTTTCGGCTCCGCACCTACGGCACAGCTTACTACGGTCAGGTCCCTTACAGTCATAGGACTTATGACCGTGGCCAAGGCACCTGTAGCAGGCCTGATTGGGTTGGCTTGTGCTCAGCGAGCACACCGACCAACCCACCTTCAGTTTTACCTTATCCAGCACCTTCTTGGCCTCAGCCATAGGTACTTGGAATGAGGCAACCTGCATTCCCGCAAAGCCTTTGCGTAACCGAATCGCGGATTCCTGGATCTCGACATTACACTGATCCTTCAGTGCGTCTACCAGGTCTCCGGCTTCGGTTATTTCATCCATGCCCTTGCACTGGATGTTCAGGACTGGGCACAGGGCTCTAACCTGGACCCTGTCACCCAGGACCTCTTCCGTCAACTTTTTATACTCGGAACTCTTCCGAGTAGCATCCCGCTTCAAGACGAGAATCATCTCGCCTTTGCGCGTTCTTCGGATGCAGTTGACATCCCCTCCTAGACTAGAGAGCTTCTCAGTGCCTCTCATAGTCTTTAGGACTTCAGCGTAGCTTTTATCGTCAGCCTTGACAATGATCGCTTCACCTCTATCCTTCCGCTTGCCACTCCCACTAGAAGGTGCACCCTTTTCCTCACGGGCTCTACCCTTCTTGGCGGTGGCTGGATCCTTCCCTTGGTCGCACTCCTTGCGACCTGCTGGCGGCTTCTTTTCTCCTTTTAGGATTCACTACCTTTGTCCATGGTAGATCTTCCTCCCGGCGGTCCTCTGGTATCTTCCTAGGTGGAGGTACCATTTTCCTCTCGGTCTCCACTCGGACCTTTTCTGCGGTCCGTGCCGAGGCTTTATTAGCTACTTTCAGGTCCGCCTCCTGCGTGACCCTACTAAGCTTAGGAGTTGCTCCGCTGTTAGCCATACGCCGTTTAAGTTCTGCAGTCTGGCTCTCCGCCAGCTGCTTCCCTTCTGCAAGGAGCCGAATCTTCGATTCGGCCTCCTTCGAGGCCTTCTTGGCTTGGCTAACCGCCAATTCCTTTTCTTCAGTAAGAAGACGGATCTTGTGCTCCGCCTCCTTACTGGCTTCCAGCAAGGACTTCCACTCCGACTTCGCCTCCACGACTAG
>NC_085141.1:147520427-147522927 GCF_024139115.2 Armigeres subalbatus
TACCTCACCACCCGTCGATCGCAAGCTATGATAGTAACCTAACGGTCCGTATCATAATCTCACGTTGGAGACGAGCACCCTGACAAAAACCACCGCGCGTGAACCGCAATGACCTCTATATCTACATACTGAGGTCCCGCAGCCCACCCGCGACATGTTGGTTGTCGGGGTGAGCAAGGTGTTCACTGCATCACAGGTGCCCTTACTGCACTCGTTGGTTTTGTTCAAGACGCCACCACCGCTGCAGTTTCGACATGATCTGTTGAGATGCTGTGTTCACCGCATTCCATATAGCTTCTTCCCGGCACATCCTCTCGACGAGGTTGTCCGGGGTTGTATCCATACCACTAATAAGCAGCATGGTATTGCGTTCTACCTCGAATCGCGGGCATGCGAACATCACATGCTCTGCCGATTCTACCTCACCTACACATTCAGGACACTCCGCAGAATCTGCGAAGCCAAACCTGTGTAGGAATTTCTTAAAGCAGCCATGTTCAGACAACACCTGTGTTAGGTGGAAGTTGACTTGACCATGCTTCCTATCAACCCAGTTGGACACATCTGGAATCAGTCTGTGGGTCCAACGACCTTTGACTGCGGTGTCCCATGCTCTTTGCCATTTGAGCAACGAAGCTGCTCTCTTGACACGTCGCACTTGCACCGAGTCCCTTTCGTTGTAGCACTCCACATCCTCCTCTAGGAGTGTGTCAATCGGCATCATTCCAGCTATAACGCACACCGCCTCATATGATATGGTGCGATATGCGCTCGCGACACGTAAGCACATCAGCCGGTGTACTCTGATCAATTTCTTTACATTGTACTCGGCTTTTAGTGCTACGGCCCATGCCGGCACGCCATAACGGATGATAGACAATGCTACGCCAGCTATCAGCCTACGCACTTGACTATGCACCGCCGATCTGTTGGACATCATTCGTGATAAAGATTTTATCGCCAATGAAGCCCGCTGACATGCATAATCGACGTGGCTCGTAAAATTGAGCTTATCATCGATCATCACGCCCAGATGCTTGAGAGACCTCACGGAGTTAACTGTGCAGGTCCCTACTCTTATCCTAGCCTGTTGCAACCCATGACGGTTATGCACTACCACGACTTCCGTCTTTTGGTGTGCAAGGGATAACCGTCTCGAGTTGAGCCATTCCTCCACTCTGCCAATCGCGTATGAAGCCTTCAGTTCGACTTCGTCGAGAGTGTCACCTGCTACTTCTAGCATTACGTCATCCGCGAAGCCTTCTATCTTTACTCCGGCCGGGAGACTTAAGCGCAATACTCCGTCGTACATAATATTCCACAGAACCGGTCCGAGGATCGATCCCTGTGGAACACCCGCGGACACTACGATCGACTTTTGACCGGCATCAGTGTTGTATAACAGCACCCTATTCTGAAAATAGCTTTTCAGTATCCTGCACAGGTAATCCGGAACTCTCAATCGGTGCAGGGAGTCAGCAATTGCTGCCCAGCTAGCATTGTTGAACGCGTTTTTTACATCGAGTGTAATCAACGCGCAGTACCTAATACCTCTTCTGTTTAGACCTCTCGCTATCTTGGCCGTATCCGTTACCGCTCGAATTGCTTCGATGGTAGAACGGCCCTTACGGAAGCCATACTGGTTGCTAGATAAGCCACCAGCACACTCTGTATAGGCCGACAATCTATTCAGAATGACCCTCTCTAGCAGCTTTCCAGCTGTGTCGAGTAGGCAAATTGGTCTGTATGCCGAAGGATCCCCGGCTGTTTGCCAGGCTTCGGTAATAGCACCAATTTCTGCCGTTTCCATCGATCTGGGAAGTTTCCTTCGTCCATGCATCTCTGGAGGCAGCTCCTGAACATATCTGGATTGGCAAGAATGGCGTGTTTAAGGGCCAGGTTTGGAATACCATCCGGGCCTGGCGCCTTATTGAGCTTAAGTTTTCTTGCGGCTACGATAAGCTCCTCGTTAGTCACTAGCGGTACCACGTCGACTGACTCGTACGGTGTAGCGGGCCAGTCCGATGGTTCATGTGTCGGAAACAGTCCCTCTACTATACTGGCTAACAGCTCTGGGGATCTTTCAGGAGGTGTGCTCTTGGTCCTAGACATCACTATCCTGTATGCATCGCCCCACGGGGTGTCATTCGCCATCCTGCACAGCTGTTCGAAGCAGGCTCGCTTGCTACATTTAATCTCGTAGTTCAGGGCTCTGCTCGCTGTCCGGAATACCCCTCGTCTATCGAGTCGCTCAGCGTCTGTTCTAGCACGTCGCAACCTTCTTTTAGCTTTAAGACAGGTTCTACGAAGATCTGCAATCGTGTCAGACCACCAGTACACTGGTTGTCGATTTCCTGGGGCCTGGGTCTTCCTTGGCATCGCCACGTCGCAAGCACGTGTAAGTACTTCCGTCAGGTCGTTACCGCTTAGTCCTGTAGTCCTACTCTCCCAGCGCAGTGCCTCCACCAACAGCTCTTGATTGAACTGTGACGTGCGCCAT